>NC_088242.1:100339528-100388586 GCF_036934945.1 Oncorhynchus masou masou
CAATATGATAACAGACTCCACTACATTCAAGTTTAATCAATATGATAATAGACAGCACTACATTCAAGTTTAATCAATATGATTACAGACTCCACTACATTCAAGTTTAATCAATATGATAACAGACTCCACTACATTCAAGTTTAATCAATATGATAACAGACTCCACTACATTCAAGTTTAATCAATATGATAATAGACAGCACTACATTCAAGTTTAATCAATATGATAACAGACTCCACTACATTCAAGTTTAATCAATATGATAACAGACAGCACTACATTCAAGTTTAATCAATATGATTAGACAGCACTACATTCAAGTTTAATCAATATGATTACAGACAGCACTACATTCAAGTTTAATCAATATGATTACGACAGCACTACATTCAAGTTTAATCAATATGATAACAGACAGCACTACATTCAAGTTTAATCAATATGATAACAGACTCACTACATTTAAGTTTAACAATATGATAACAGACTCCACTACATTCAAGTTTAATCAATATGATTACAGACAGCACTACATTCAAGTTTAATCAATATGATAACAGACTCCCACATTCAAGTTTAATCAATATGATAACAGACAGCACTACATTCAAGTTTAATCAATATGATTAGACAGCACTACATTCAAGTTTAATCAATATGATTACGAGACAGCACTACATTCAAGTTTTAATCAATATGATTACAGACAGCACTACATTCAAGTTTAATCAATATGATAACAGACAGCACTACATTCAAGTTTAATCAAACTAATGATAACAGACTCCACTACATTCAAGTTTAATCAATATGATAACAGACTCCACTACATTCAAGTTTAATCAATATGATAACAGACTCCCACTACATTCAAGTTTAATCAATATGATAACAGATAGCACTACATTCAAGTTTAATCAATATGATAACAGACTCCACTACATTCAAAGTTTAATCAATATGATAACAGACTCCACTACATTCAAGTTTAATCAATATGATAACAGACAGCACTACATTCAAGTTTAATCAATATGATAACAGACTCCACTACATTCAAGTTTAATCAATATGATAACAGACTCCACTACATTCAAGTTTAATCAATATGATAACAGACAGCACTACATTCAAGTTTAATCAATATGATTACAGACAGCACTACATTCAAGTTTAATCAATATGATTACAGACAGCACTACATTCAAGTTTAATCAATATGATTACAGACTCCACTACATTCAAGTTTAATCAATATGATTACAGACAGCACTACATTCAAGTTTAATCAATATGATTACAGACTCCACTACATTCAAGTTTAATCAATATGATAACAGACTCCACTACATTCAAGTTTAATCAATATGATTACAGACTCCACTACATTCAAGTTTAATCAATATGATAACAGACAGCACTACATTCAAGTTTAATCAATATGATTACAGACTCCACTACATTCAAGTTTAATCAATATGATTACAGACAGCACTACATTCAAGTTTAATCAATATGATTACAGACAGCACTACATTCAAGTTTAATCAATATGAATCACTACATTCAAGTTTAATCAATATGATAACAGACTCCACTACATTCAAGTTTAATCAATATGATTACAGACTCCACTACATTCAAGTTTAATCAATATGATAACAGACAGCACTACATTCAAGTTTAATCAATATGATAACAGACTCCACTACATTCAAGTTTAATCAATATGATAACAGACTCCACTACATTCAAGTTTAATCAATATGATTACAGACAGCACTACATTCAAGTTTAATCAATATGATAACAGACTCCACTACATTCAAGTTTAATCAATATGATAACAGACTCCACTACATTCAAGTTTAATCAATATGATAACAGACAGCACTACATTCAAGTTTAATCAATATGATTACAGACAGCACTACATTCAAGTTTAATCAATATGATTACAGACAGCACTACATTCAAGTTGAATCAATATGATTACAGACAGCACTACATTCAAGTTTAATCAATATGATTACATTCAAGAACTCCACTACATTCAAGTTTAATCAATATGATTACAGACTCCACTACATTCAAGTTTAATCAATATGATAACAGACAGCACTACATTCAAGTTTAATCAATATGATAACAGACTCCACTACATTAAACGCACTACATTCAAGTTTAATCAATAATCAATAATCAATATGATAACAGACAGCACTACATTCAAGTTTAATCAATATGATAACAGACTCCACTACATTCAAGTTTAATCAATATGATAACAGACTCAGCACTACATTCAAGTTTAATCAATATGATAACAGACAGCACTACATTCAAGTTTAATCAATATGATACAGACAGCACTACATTCAAGTTTAATCAATATGATAACAGACTTACATTCAAGTTTAATCAATATGATAACAGACTCCACTACATTCAAGTTTAATCAATATGATAACAGACAGCACTACATTCAAGTTTAATCAATATGATTACAGACAGCACTACATTCAAGTTTAATCAATATGATTACAGACAGCACTACATTCAAGTTTAATCAATATGATTACAGACAGCACTACATTCAAGTTTAATCAATATGATTACAGACAGCACTACATTCAAGTTTAATCAATATGATTACAGACAGCACTACATTCAAGTTTAATCAATATGATTACAGACTCCACTACATTCAAGTTTAATCAATATGATAACAGACTCCACTACATTCAAGTTGAATCAATATGATAACAGACAGCACTACATTCAAGTTTAATCAATATGATTACAGACAGCACTACATTCAAGTTTAATCAATATGATTACAGACAGCACTACATTCAAGTTTAATCAATATGATTACAGACAGCACTACATTCAAGTTTAATCAATATGATACAGACTCCACTACATTCAAGTTTAATCAATATGATAACAGACAGCTCCATTCTACAATATGATAACAGACAGCACTTTAAGTTTAATCAATATGATAACAGACAGCACTACATTCAAGTTTAATCAATATGATTACAGACAGCACTACATTCAAGTTTAATCAATATGATAACAGACAGCACTACATTCAAGTTTAATCAATATGATAACAGACAGCACTACATTCAAGTTTAATCAATATGATAACAGACAGCACTACATTCAAGTTTAATCAATATGATAACAGACTCCACTACATTCAAGTTTAATCAATATGATAACAGACAGCACTACATTCAAGTTTAATCAATATGATAACAGACAGCACTACATTCAAGTTTAATCAATATGATTACAGACAGCACTACATTCAAGTTTAATCAATATGATAACAGACAGCACTACATTCAAGTTTAATCAATATGATTACAGACAGCACTACATTCAAGTTTAATCAATATGATTACAGACAGCACTACATTCAAGTTTAATCAATATGATTACAGACAGCACTACATTCAAGTTTAATCAATATGATAACAGACAGCACTACATTCAAGTTTAATCAATATGATAACAGACAGCACTACATTCAAGTTTAATCAATATGATAACAGACTCCACTACATTCAAGTTTAATCAATATGATTACAGACAGCACTACATTCAAGTTTAATCAATATGATTACAGACTCACTACATTCAAGTTTAATCAATATGATTACAGACAGCACTACATTCAAGTTTAATCAATATGATTACAGACTCCACTACATTCAAGTTTAATCAATATGATGATACTGCAGTTTAATCAATATGATAACACTACATTCAAGTTTAATCATCAATTTGATAACAGACAGCACTACATTCAAGTTTAATCAATATGATAACAGACTCATTCACTACATTCAAGTTTAATCAATATGATTACAGACTCCACTACATTCAAGTTTAATCAATATGATTACAGACTCCACTACATTCAAGTTTAATCAATATGATTACAGACAGCACTACATTCAAGTTTAATCAATATGATTACAGACTCCACTACATTCAAGTTGAATCAATATGATTACAGACAGCACTACATTCAAGTTTAATCAATATGATTACAGACTCCACTACATTCAAGTTTAATCAATGTGATTACAGACAGCACTACATTAAAGTTTAATCAATATGATAACAGACTCCACTACATTCAAGTTTAATCAATATGATTACAGACAGCACTACATTCAAGTTTAATCAATATGATTACAGACTCCACTACATTAAAGTTTAATCAATATGATTACAGACAGCACTACATTCAAGTTTAATCAATATGATTACAGACTCCACTACATTCAAGTTTAATCAATATGATTACAGACAGCACTACATTCAAGTTTAATCAATATGATTACAGCACTATATTCAAGTTTAATCAATATGATAACTCCACTACATTCAAGTTTAATCAATATGATAACAGACTCCACTGCATTAAAGTTTAATCAATATGATAACAGACTCCACTACATTAAGTTTAATCAATATGATTACAGACTCCACTACATTCAAGTTTAATCAATATGATTACAGACAGCACTACATTCAAGTTTAATCAATATGATTACAGACAGCACTACATTCAAGTTTAATCAATATGATAACAGACTCCACTACATTAAAGTTTAATCAATATGATTACAGACAGCACTACATTAAAGTTTAATCAATATGATTACAGACTCCACTACATTCAAGTTTAATCAATATGATTACAGACAGCACTATATTCAAATTTAATCAATATGATTAGAGACTCCACTACATTCAAGTTTAATCAATATGATTAGACTCCACTACATTCAAGTTTAATCAATATGATTACAGCCAGCACTACATTCAAGTTTAGTCAATATCAGACTCCACTACATTCAAGTTTAATCAATATGATTACAGACTCCACTACATTCAAGTTTAATCAATATGATTAGACAGCACTACATTCAAGTTTAATCAATATGATTAGAAGTATTCAAGTTTAATCAATATGATTACAGACTCCACTACATTCAAGTTTAATCAATATGATTACAGACAGCACTACATTCAAGTTTAATCAATATGATTACAGACTCCACTACATTCAAGTTTAATCAATATGATTACAGACTCGACTACATTCAAGTTTAATCAATATGATTACAGACTACTACATTCAAGTTTAATCAATATGATTACAGACAGCACTACATTAAAGTTTAATCAATATGATTACAGACTCCACTACATTCAAGTTTAATCAATGTGATTACAGACAGCACTACATTAAAGTTTAATCAATATGATAACAGACTCCACTACATTAAAGTTTAATCAATATGATTACAGACAGCACTACATTAAAGTTTAATCAATATGATTACAGACTCCACTACATTAAAGTTTAATCAATATGATTACAGACTTCACTACATTAAAGTTTATTCAATATGATTACAGACTCCACTACATTCAAGTTTAATCAATATGATTAGACAGCACTACATTCAAGTTTAATCAATATGATTAGACAGCACTATATTCAAGTTTAATCAATATGATAACAGACTCCACTACATTCAAGTTTAATCAATATGATTACAGACTCCACTACATTCAAGTTTAATCAATATGATTACAGACAGCACTACATTAAAGTTTAATCAATATGATTACAGACTCCACTACATTAAAGTTTAATCAATATGATTACAGACTTCACTACATTAAAGTTTAATCAATATGATTACAGACTCCACTACATTCAAGTTTAATCAATATGATTAGACAGCACTACATTCAAGTTTAATCAATATGATTAGACAGCACTATATTCAAGTTTAATCAATATGATAACAGACTCCACTACATTCAAGTTTAATCAATATGATAACAGACTCCACTGCATTAAAGTTTAATCAATATGATTACAGACTCCACTACATTCAAGTTTAATCAATATGATTACAGCCAGCTCTACATTCAAGTTTAATCAATATGATTACAGACAGCACTATATTCAAGTTTAATCAATATGATAACAACCTCCACTACATTAAAGTTTAATCAATATGATTACAGACAGCACTACATTAAAGTTTAATCAATATGATTACAGACTCCACTACATTCAAGTTTAATCAATATGATTACAGACAGCACTATATTCAAATTTAATCAATATGATTAGAGACTCCACTACATTCAAGTTTAATCAATATGATTAGACTCCACTACATTCAAGTTTAATCAATATGATTACAGCCAGCACTACATTCAAGTTTAGTCAATATGATTACAGACTCCACTACATTCAAGTTTAATCAATATGATTACAGACAGCACTACATTAAAGTTTAATCAATATGATTAGACAGCACTACATTCAAGTTTAATCAATATGATTAGACAGCACTATATTCAAGTTTAATCAATATGATTACAGACTCCACTACATTCAAGTTTAATCAATATGATTACAGACAGCACTATATTCAAGTTTAATCAATATGATTACAGACTCCACTACATTCAAGTTTAATCAATATGATTACAGACAGCACTACATTCAAGTTTAATCAATATGATAATAGACAGCACTACATTAATGTTTAATCAATATGATAACAGACTCCACTACATTCAAGTTTAATCAATATGATAACAGACTCCACTACATTAAAGTTTAATCAATATGATAACAGACAGCACTACATTAACGTTTAATCAATATGATTACAGACTCCACTACATTCAAGTTTAATCAATATGATTACAGCCAGCACTACATTCAAGTTTAATCAATATGATTACAGACAGCACTATATTCAAGTTTAATCAATATGATAACAGACTCCACTACATTAAAGTTTAATCAATATGATTACAGACAGCACTACATTAAAGTTTAATCAATATGATTACAGACTCCACTACATTCAAGTTTAATCAATATGATTACAGACAGCACTATATTCAAATTTAATCAATATGATTACAGACTCCACTACATTCAAGTTTAATCAATATGATTAGACTCCACTACATTCAAGTTTAATCAATATGATTACAGCCAGCACTACATTCAAGTTTAATCAATATGATTACAGACTCCACTACATTCAAGTTTAATCAATATGATTACAGACAGCACTACATAAAAGTTTAATCAATATGATTAGACAGCACTACATTCAAGTTTAATCAATATGATTAGACAGCACTATATTCAAGTTTAATCAATATGATAACAGACTCCACTACATTAAAGTTTAATCAATATGATAACAGACAGCACTACATTAAAGTTTAATCAATATGATTACAGACTCCACTACATTCAAGTTTAATCAATATGATTACAGCCAGCACTACATTCAAGTTTAATCAATATGATAACAGACTCCACTACATTAAAGTTTAATCAATATGATTACAGACAGCACTACATTAAAGTTTAATCAATATGATTACAGACTCCACTACATTCAAGTTTAATCAATATGATTACAGCCAGCACTACATTCAAGTTTAATCAATATGATTACAGACAGCACTATATTCAAGTTTAATCAATATGATAACAGACTCCACTACATTAAAAGTTTAATCAATATGATTACAGACAGCACTACATTAAAGTTTAATCAATATGATTACAGACTCCACTACATTCAAGTTTAATCAATATGATTACAGACAGCACTATATTCAAATTTAATCAATATGATTACAGACTCCACTACATTCAAGTTTAATCAATATGATTAGACTCCACTACATTCAAGTTTAATCAATATGATTACAGCCAGCACTACATTCAAGTTTAATCAATATGATTACAGACTCCACTACATTCAAGTTTAATCAATATGATTACAGACAGCACTACATAAAAGTTTAATCAATATGATTAGACAGCACTACATTCAAGTTTAATCAATATGATTAGACAGCACTATATTCAAGTTTAATCAATATGATTACAGACTCCACTACATTCAAGTTTAATCAATATGATTACAGACAGCACTATATTCAAGTTTAATCAATATGATTACAGACTCCACTACATTCAAGTTTAATCAATATGATTACAGACAGCAATACATTCAAGTTTAATCAATATGATAATAGACAGCACTACATTAATGTTTAATCAATATGATAACAGACTCCACTACATTCAAGTTTAATCAATATGATAACAGACTCCACTACATTAAAGTTTAATCAATATGATAACAGACAGCACTACATTAAAGTTTAATCAATATGATTAGACAGCACTACATTCAAGTTTAATCAATATGATTAGACAGCACTACATTAAAGTTTAATCAATATGATAACAGACTCCACTACATTCAAGTTTAATCAATATGATTACAGACAGCATTACATTAAAGTTTAATCAATATGATTAGACAGCACTACATTCAAGTTTAATCAATATGATTAGACAGCACTATATTCAAGTTTAATCAATATGATTACAGACTCCACTACATTAAAGTTTAATCAATATGATTACAGACAGCACTACATTCAAGTTTAATCAATATGATTACAGACAGCACTATATTCAAGTTTAATCAATATGATAACAGACTCCACTACATTAAAGTTTAATCAATATGATTAGACAGCACTACATTAAAGTTTAATCAATATGATAACAGACTCCACTACATTCAAGTTTAATCAATATGATTACAGACAGCACTACATTAAAGTTTAATCAATATGATTAGACAGCACTACACTTTAATCAATATGATTACAAGTTTAATCAATATGATTACAGACTCCACTACATTCAAGTTTAATCAATATGATTACAGACTCCACTACATTCAAGTTTAATCAATATGATTACAGACTCAGCACTACATTCAAGTTTAATCAATATGATTACAGACAGCACTATATTCAAGTTTAATCAATATGATAACAGACTCCACTACATTCAAGTTTAATCAATATGATAACAGACTCCACTACATTAAGTTTAATCAATATGATTACAGACAGCACTACATTAAAGTTTAATCAATATGATTACAGACTCCACTACATTCAAGTTTAATCAATATGATTACAGACAGCACTATATTCAAATTTAATCAATATGATTAGAGACTCCACTACATTCAAGTTTAATCAATATGATTAGACTCCACTACATTCAAGTTTAATCAATATGATTACAGCCAGCACTACATTCAAGTTTAGTCAATATGATTACAGACTCCACTGAATCAATATGATTACAGACAGCACTACATTAAAGTTTAATCAATATGATTAGACAGCACTACATTCAAGTTTAATCAATATGATTATATATTCAAGTTTAATCAATATGATTACAGACTCCACTACATTCAAGTTTAATCAATATGATTACAGACAGCACTATATTCAAGTTTAATCAATATGATTACAGACTCCACTACATTCAAGTTTAATCAATATGATTACAGACAGCACTACATTCAAGTTTAATCAATATGATAATAGACAGCACTACATTAATGTTTAATCAATATGATAACAGACTCCACTACATTCAATTTAATCAATATGATAACAGACTCCACTACATTAAAGTTTAATCAATATGATAACAGACAGCACTACATTAAAGTTTAATCAATATGATTACAGACTCCACTACATTCAAGTTTAATCAATATGATTACAGACAGCACTACATTCAAGTTTAATCAATATGATAACAGACTCCACAGTTTAATCAATATGATTACACTACATTAAAGTTTAATCAATATGATTACAGACTCCACTACATTCAAGTTTAATCAATATGATTACAGACAGCACTACATTCAAGTTTAATCAATATGATAACAGACTCCACTACATTAAAGTTTAATCAATATGATTACAGACAGCACTACATTAAAGTTTAATCAATATGATTACAGACTCCACTACATTCAAGTTTAATCAATATGATTACAGACAGCACTATATTCAAATTTAATCAATATGATTACAGACTCCACTACATTCAAGTTTAATCAATATGATTAACACTACATTCAAGTTTAATCAATATGATTACAGCCAGCACTACATTCAAGTTTAATCAATATGATTACAGACTCCACTACATTCAAGTTTAATCAATATGATTACAGACAGCACTACATAAAAGTTTAATCAATATGATTAGACAGCACTACATTCAAGTTTAATCAATATGATTAGACAGCACTATATTCAAGTTTAATCAATATGATAACAGACTCCACTACATTAAAGTTTAATCAATATGATAACAGACAGCACTACATTAACGTTTAATCAATATGATTACAGACTCCACTACATTCAAGTTTAATCAATATGATTACAGACCAGCACTACATTCAAGTTTAATCAATATGATAACAGACTCCACTACATTAAAGTTTAATCAATATGATTACAGACAGCACTACATTAAAGTTTAATCAATATGATTACAGACTCCACTACATTCAAGTTTAATCAATATGATTACAGCCAGCACTACATTCAAGTTTAATCAATATGATTACAGACAGCACTATATTCAAGTTTAATCAATATGATAACAGACTCCACTACATTAAAGTTTAATCAATATGATTACAGACAGCACTACATTAAAGTTTAATCAATATGATTACAGACTCCACTACATTCAAGTTTAATCAATATGATTACAGACAGCACTATATTCAAATTTAATCAATATGATTACAGACTCCACTACATTCAAGTTTAATCAATATGATTAGACTCCACTACATTCAAGTTTAATCAATATGATTACAGCCAGCACTACATTCAAGTTTAATCAATATGATTACAGACTCCACTACATTCAAGTTTAATCAATATGATTACAGACAGCACTACATAAAAGTTTAATCAATATGATTAGACAGCACTACATTCAAGTTTAATCAATATGATTAGACAGCACTATATTCAAGTTTAATCAATATGATTACAGACTCCACTACATTCAAGTTTAATCAATATGATTACAGACAGCACTATATTCAAGTTTAATCAATATGATTACAGACTCCACTACATTCAAGTTTAATCAATATGATTACAGACAGCAATACATTCAAGTTTAATCAATATGATAATAGACAGCACTACATTAATGTTTAATCAATATGATAACAGACTCCACTACATTCAAGTTTAATCAATATGATAACAGACTCCACTACATTAAAGTTTAATCAATATGATAACAGACAGCACTACATTAAAGTTTAATCAATATGATTAGACAGCACTACATTCAAGTTTAATCAATATGATTAGACAGCACTACATTAAAGTTTAATCAATATGATAACAGACTCCACTACATTCAAGTTTAATCAATATGATTACAGACAGCATTACATTAAAGTTTAATCAATATGATTAGACAGCACTACATTCAAGTTTAATCAATATGATTAGACAGCACTATATTCAAGTTTAATCAATATGATTACAGACTCCACTACATTAAAGTTTAATCAATATGATTACAGACAGCACTACATTCAAGTTTAATCAATATGATTACAGACAGCACTATATTCAAGTTTAATCAATATGATAACAGACTCCACTACATTAAAGTTTAATCAATATGATTAGACAGCACTACATTAAAGTTTAATCAATATGATAACAGACTCCACTACATTCAAGTTTAATCAATATGATTACAGACAGCACTACATTAAAGTTTAATCAATATGATTAGACAGCACTACATTCAAGTTTAATCAATATGATTACAGACAGCACTACATTAAAGTTTAATCAATATGATTAGACAGCACTACATTCAAGTTTAATCAATATGATTACAGACAGCACTACATTAAAGTTTAATCAATATGATTACAGACTCCACTACATTCAAGTTTAATCAATATGATTACAGCCAGCACTACATTCAAGTTTAATCAATATGATTACAGACAGCACTATATTCAAGTTTAATCAATATGATAACAGACTCCACTACATTAAAGTTTAATCAATATGATTACAGACTCCACTACATTCAAGTTTAATCAATATGATTACAGACAGCACTACATTAAAGTTTAATCAATATGATTAGACAGCACTATATTCAAGTTTAATCAATATGATTAGACTCCACTACATTCAAGTTTAATCAATATGATTACAGACAGCACTACATTAAAGTTTAATCAATATGATAACAGACTCCACTACATTCAAGTTTAATCAATATGATTACAGACAGCACTACATTAAAGTTTAATCAATATGATTACAGACAGCACTACATTAAAGTTTAATCAATATGATTAGACAGCACTATATTCAAGTTTAATCAATATGATTACAGACTCCACTACATTCAAGTTTAATCAAAATGATTACAGACAGCATTACATTCAAGTTTAATCAATATGATTACAGACTCCACTACATTCAAGTTTAATCAATATGATAACAGACTCCACTACATTCAAGTTTAATCAATATGATAACAGACTCCACTACATTCAAGTTTAATCAAAAATGATTAGACAGCACTACATTCAAGTTTAATCAAAATGATTACAGACAGCACTACATTCAAGTTTAATCAATATGATTACAGACAGCACTACATTCAAGTTTAATCAATATGATTACAGACAGCACTACATTCAAGTTTAATCAATATGATTAGACAGCACTATATTCAAGTTTAATCAATATGATTACAGACTCCACTACATTCAAGTTTAATCAATATGATTAGACAGCACTACATTCAAGTTTAATCAATATGATTAGACAGCACTATATTCAAGTTTAATCTATATGATTACAGATAGCACTATATTCAAGTTTAATCAATATGATTACAGACAGCACTACATTAAAGTTTAATCAATATGATTACAGACTCCACTACATTCAAGTTTAATCAATATGATTACAGCCAGCACTACATTCAAGTTTAATCAATATGATTACAGACAGCACTATATTCAAGTTTAATCAATATGATAACAGACTCCACTACATTAAAGTTTAATCAATATGATTACAGACTCCACTACATTCAAGTTTAATCAATATGATTACAGACTCCACTACATTCAAGTTTAATCAATATGATTACAGACAGCACTACATTAAAGTTTAATCAATATGATTAGACAGCACTATATTCAAGTTTAATCAATATGATTAGACTCCACTACATTCAAGTTTAATCAATATGATTACAGACAGCACTACATTAAAGTTTAATCAATATGATAACAGACTCCACTACATTCAAGTTTAATCAATATGATTACAGACAGCACTACATTAAAGTTTAATCAATATGATTAGACAGCACTACATTCAAGTTTAATCAATATGATTAGACAGCACTACATTCAAGTTTAATCAAAATGATTACAGACAGCACTACATTCAAGTTTAATCAATATGATTAGACAGCACTATATTCAAGTTTAATCAATATGATTAGACTCCACTACATTCAAGTTTAATCAATATGATTACAGACAGCACTACATTAAAGTTTAATCAATATGATAACAGACTCCACTACATTCAAGTTTAATCAATATGATTACAGACAGCACTACATTAAAGTTTAATCAATATGATTAGACAGCACTACATTCAAGTTTAATCAATATGATTAGACAGCACTACATTCAAGTTTAATCAAAATGATTACAGACAGCACTACATTCAAGTTTAATCAATATGATTACAGACTCCACTACATTCAAGTTTAATCAATAAGATAACAGACTCCACTACATTCAAGTTTAATCAATATGATAACAGACTCCACTACATTCAAGTTTAATCAAAATGATTAGACAGCACTACATTCAAGTTTAATCAAAATGATTACAGACAGCACTACATTGAAGTTTAATCAATATGATTACAGACAGCACTACATTCAAGTTTAATCAATATGATTACAGACAGCACTACATTCAAGTTTAATCAATATGATTAGACAGCACTATATTCAAGTTTAATCAATATGATTACAGACTCCACTACATTCAAGTTTAATCAATATGATTAGACAGCACTACATTCAAGTTTAATCAATATGATTAGACAGCACTACATTCAAGTTTAATCAATATGATTACAGACAGCACTACATTCAAGTTTAATCAATATGATTAGACAGCACTATATTCAAGTTTAATCAATATGATTACAGACTCCACTACATTCAAGTTTAATCAATATGATTAGACAGCACTACATTCAAGTTTAATCAATATGATTAGACAGCACTATATTCAAGTTGAATCAATATGATTACAGACTCCACTACATTCAAGTTTAATCAATATGATTACAGACAGCACTACATTCAAGTTTAATCAATATGATTACAGACAGCACTATATTCAAGTTTAATCAATATGATAACAGACAGCACTACATTAAAGTTTAATCAATATGATTAGACGGCACTACATTCAAGTTTAATCAATATGATTAGACAGCACTACATTAAAGTTTAATCAATATGATAACAGACTCCACTACATTCAAGTTTAATCAATATGATTACAGACAGCATTACATTAAAGTTTAATCAATATGATTAGACAGCACTACATTCAAGTTTAATCAATATGATTAGACAGCACTATATTCAAGTTTAATCAATATGATTACAGACTCCACTACATTAAAGTTTAATCAATATGATTACAGACAGCACTACATTCAAGTTTAATCAATATGATTACAGACAGCACTATATTCAAGTTTAATCAATATGATAACAGACTCCACTACATTAAAGTTTAATCAATATGATTAGACAGCACTACATTAAAGTTTAATCAATATGATAACAGACTCCACTACATTCAAGTTTAATCAATATGATTACAGACAGCACTACATTAAAGTTTAATCAATATGATTAGACAGCACTACATTCAAGTTTAATCAATATGATTACAGACAGCACTACATTAAAGTTTAATCAATATGATTAGACAGCACTACATTCAAGTTTAATCAATATGATTACAGACAGCACTACATTCAAGTTTAATCAATATGATTACAGACTCCACTACATTCAAGTTTAATCAATATGATTACAGCCAGCACTACATTCAAGTTTAATCAATATGATTACAGACAGCACTATATTCAAGTTTAATCAATATGATAACAGACTCCACTACATTAAAGTTTAATCAATATGATTAGACAGCACTACATTAAAGTTTAATCAATATGATAACAGACTCCACTACATTCAAGTTTAATCAATATGATTACAGACAGCACTACATTAAAGTTTAATCAATATGATTAGACAGCACTACATTCAAGTTTAATCAATATGATTACAGACAGCACTACATTAAAGTTTAATCAATATGATTAGACAGCACTACATTCAAGTTTAATCAATATGATTACAGACAGCACTACATTAAAGTTTAATCAATATGATTACAGACTCCACTACATTCAAGTTTAATCAATATGATTACAGCCAGCACTACATTCAAGTTTAATCAATATGATTACAGACAGCACTATATTCAAGTTTAATCAATATGATAACAGACTCCACTACATTAAAGTTTAATCAATATGATTACAGACTCCACTACATTCAAGTTTAATCAATATGATTACAGACAGCACTACATTAAAGTTTAATCAATATGATTAGACAGCACTATATTCAAGTTTAATCAATATGATTAGACAGCACTACATTCAAGTTTAATCAATATGATTACAGACAGCACTACATTAAAGTTTAATCAATATGATAACAGACTCCACTACATTCAAGTTTAATCAATATGATTACAGACAGCACTACATTAAAGTTTAATCAATATGATTACAGACAGCACTACATTAAAGTTTAATCAATATGATTAGACAGCACTATATTCAAGTTTAATCAATATGATTACAGACTCCACTACATTCAAGTTTAATCAAAATGATTACAGACAGCATTACATTCAAGTTTAATCAATATGATTACAGACTCCACTACATTCAAGTTTAATCAATATGATAACAGACTCCACTACATTCAAGTTTAATCAATATGATAACAGACTCCACTACATTCAAGTTTAATCAAAATGATTAGACAGCACTACATTCAAGTTTAATCAAAATGATTACAGACAGCACTACATTCAAGTTTAATCAATATGATTACAGACAGCACTACATTCAAGTTTAATCAATATGATTACAGACAGCACTACATTCAAGTTTAATCAATATGATTAGACAGCACTATATTCAAGTTTAATCAATATGATTACAGACTCCACTACATTCAAGTTTAATCAATATGATTAGACAGCACTACATTCAAGTTTAATCAATATGATTAGACAGCACTATATTCAAGTTTAATCTATATGATTACAGATAGCACTATATTCAAGTTTAATCAATATGATTACAGACAGCACTACATTAAAGTTTAATCAATATGATTACAGACTCCACTACATTCAAGTTTAATCAATATGATTACAGCCAGCACTACATTCAAGTTTAATCAATATGATTACAGACAGCACTATATTCAAGTTTAATCAATATGATAACAGACTCCACTACATTAAAGTTTAATCAATATGATTACAGACTCCACTACATTCAAGTTTAATCAATATGATTACAGACTCCACTACATTCAAGTTTAATCAATATGATTACAGACAGCACTACATTAAAGTTTAATCAATATGATTAGACAGCACTATATTCAAGTTTAATCAATATGATTACAGACTCCACTACATTCAAGTTTAATCAATATGATTACAGACAGCACTACATTAAAGTTTAATCAATATGATAACAGACTCCACTACATTCAAGTTTAATCAATATGATTACAGACAGCACTACATTAAAGTTTAATCAATATGATTAGACAGCACTACATTCAAGTTTAATCAATATGATTAGACAGCACTACATTCAAGTTTAATCAAAATGATTACAGACAGCACTACATTCAAGTTTAATCAATATGATTAGACAGCACTATATTCAAGTTTAATCAATATGATTAGACTCCACTACATTCAAGTTTAATCAATATGATTACAGACAGCACTACATTAAAGTTTAATCAATATGATAACAGACTCCACTACATTCAAGTTTAATCAATATGATTACAGACAGCACTACATTAAAGTTTAATCAATATGATTAGACAGCACTACATTCAAGTTTAATCAATATGATTAGACAGCACTACATTCAAGTTTAATCAAAATGATTACAGACAGCACTACATTCAAGTTTAATCAATATGATTACAGACTCCACTACATTCAAGTTTAATCAATAAGATAACAGACTCCACTACATTCAAGTTTAATCAATATGATAACAGACTCCACTACATTCAAGTTTAATCAAAATGATTAGACAGCACTACATTCAAGTTTAATCAAAATGATTACAGACAGCACTACATTGAAGTTTAATCAATATGATTACAGACAGCACTACATTCAAGTTTAATCAATATGATTACAGACAGCACTACATTCAAGTTTAATCAATATGATTAGACAGCACTATATTCAAGTTTAATCAATATGATTACAGACTCCACTACATTCAAGTTTAATCAATATGATTAGACAGCACTACATTCAAGTTTAATCAATATGATTAGACAGCACTACATTCAAGTTTAATCAATATGATTACAGACAGCACTACATTCAAGTTTAATCAATATGATTAGACAGCACTATATTCAAGTTTAATCAATATGATTACAGACTCCACTACATTCAAGTTTAATCAATATGATTAGACAGCACTACATTCAAGTTTAATCAATATGATTAGACAGCACTATATTCAAGTTGAATCAATATGATTACAGACTCCACTACATTCAAGTTTAATCAATATGATTACAGACAGCACTACATTCAAGTTTAATCAATATGATTACAGACAGCACTATATTCAAGTTTAATCAATATGATAACAGACAGCACTACATTAAAGTTTAATCAATATGATTAGACTCCACTACATTCAAGTTTAATCAATATGATTAGACAGCACTACATTAAAGTTTAATCAATATGATAACAGACTCCACTACATTCAAGTTTAATCAATATGATTACAGACAGCATTACATTAAAGTTTAATCAATATGATTAGACAGCACTACATTCAAGTTTAATCAATATGATTAGACAGCACTATATTCAAGTTTAATCAATATGATTACAGACTCCACTACATTAAAGTTTAATCAATATGATTACAGACAGCACTACATTCAAGTTTAATCAATATGATTACAGACAGCACTATATTCAAGTTTAATCAATATGATAACAGACTCCACTACATTAAAGTTTAATCAATATGATTAGACAGCACTACATTAAAGTTTAATCAATATGATAACAGACTCCACTACATTCAAGTTTAATCAATATGATTACAGACAGCACTACATTAAAGTTTAATCAATATGATTAGACAGCACTACATTCAAGTTTAATCAATATGATTACAGACAGCACTACATTAAAGTTTAATCAATATGATTAGACAGCACTACATTCAAGTTTAATCAATATGATTACAGACAGCACTACATTCAAGTTTAATCAATATGATTACAGACTCCACTACATTCAAGTTTAATCAATATGATTACAGCAGCACTACATTCAAGTTTAATCAATATGATTACAGACAGCACTATATTCAAGTTTAATCAATATGATAACAGACTCCACTACATTAAAGTTTAATCAATATGATTACAGACTCCACTACATTCAAGTTTAATCAATATGATTACAGACAGCACTACATTAAAGTTTAATCAATATGATTAGACAGCACTATATTCAAGTTTAATCAATATGATTAGACTCCACTACATTCAAGTTTAATCAATATGATTACAGACAGCACTACATTAAAGTTTAATCAATATGATAACAGACTCCACTACATTCAAGTTTAATCAATATGATTACAGACAGCACTACATTCAAGTTTAATCAATATGATTACAGACAGCACTACATTAAAGTTTAATCAATATGATTACAGACAGCACTACATTCAAGTTTAATCAATATGATTAGACAGCACTATATTCAAGTTTAATCAATATGATTACAGACTCCACTACATTCAAGTTTAATCAAAATGATTACAGACAGCATTACATTCAAGTTTAATCAATATGATTACAGACTCCACTACATTCAAGTTTAATCAATATGATAACAGACTCCACTACATTCAAGTTTAATCAATATGATAACAGACTCCACTACATTCAAGTTTAATCAAAATGATTAGACAGCACTACATTCAAGTTTAATCAAAATGATTACAGACAGCACTACATTCAAGTTTAATCAATATGATTACAGACAGCACTACATTCAAGTTTAATCAATATGATTACAGACAGCACTACATTCAAGTTTAATCAATATGATTAGACAGCACTATATTCAAGTTTAATCAATATGATTACAGACTCCACTACATTCAAGTTTAATCAATATGATTAGACAGCACTACATTCAAGTTTAATCAATATGATTAGACAGCACTATATTCAAGTTTAATCTATATGATTACAGATAGCACTATATTCAAGTTTAATCAATATGATTACAGACAGCACTACATTAAAGTTTAATCAATATGATTACAGACTCCACTACATTCAAGTTTAATCAATATGATTACAGACAGCACTACATTCAAGTTTAATCAATATGATTACAGACAGCACTATATTCAAGTTTAATCAATATGATAACAGACTCCACTACATTAAAGTTTAATCAATATGATTACAGACTCCACTACATTCAAGTTTAATCAATATGATTACAGACTCCACTACATTCAAGTTTAATCAATATGATTACAGACAGCACTACATTAAAGTTTAATCAATATGATAGACAGCACTATATTCAAGTTTAATCAATATGATTAGACTCCACTACATTCAAGTTTAATCAATATGATTACAGACAGCACTACATTAAAGTTTAATCAATATGATAACAGACTGCACTACATTCAAGTTTAATCAATATGATTACAGACAGCACTACATTAAAGTTTAATCAATATGATTAGACTCCACTACATTCAAGTTTAATCAATATGATTAGACAGCACTACATTCAAGTTTAATCAAAATGATTACAGACAGCACTACATTCAAGTTTAATCAATATGATTACAGACTCCACTACATTCAAGTTTAATCAATATGATAACAGACTCCACTACATTCAAGTTTAATCAATATGATAACAGACTCCACTACATTCAAGTTTAATCAAATGATTAGACAGCACTACATTCAAGTTTAATCAAAATGATTAGACAGCACTACATTCAAGTTTAATCAAAATGATTACAGACAGCACTACATTCAAGTTTAATCAATATGATTACAGACAGCACTACATTCAAGTTTAATCAATATGATTACAGACAGCACTACATTCAAGTTTAATCAATATGATTAGACAGCACTATATTCAAGTTTAATCAATATGATTACAGACTCCACTACATTCAAGTTTAATCAATATGATTAGACAGCACTACATTCAAGTTTAATCAATATGATTAGACAGCACTACATTCAAGTTTAATCAATATGATTACAGACAGCACTACATTCAAGTTTAATCAATATGATTAGACAGCACTATATTCAAGTTTAATCAATATGATTACAGACTCCACTACATTCAAGTTTAATCAATATGATTAGACAGCACTACATTCAAGTTTAATCAATATGATTAGACAGCACTATATTCAAGTTTAATCAATATGATTACAGACTCCACTACATTCAAGTTTAATCAATATGATTACAGACAGCACTACATTAAAGTTTAATCAATATGATTACAGACAGCACTATATTCAAGTTTAATCAATATGATTAGACTCCACTACATTCAAGTTTAATCAATATGATTACAGACAGCACTACATTCAAGTTTAATCAATATGATTAGACAGCATTACATTAAAGTTTAATCAATATGATTAGACAGCATTACATTCAAGTTTAATCAATATGATTACAGACTCCACTACATTAAAGTTTAATCAATATGATTACAGACTCCACTACATTCAAGTTTAATCAATATGATTAGACAGCACTACATTCAAGTTTAATCAAAATGATTACAGACAGCATTACATTCAAGTTTAATCAATAAGATTACAGACTCCACTACATTCAAGTTTAATCAATATGATTAGACAGCACTATATTCAAGTTTAATCAATATGATTACAGACTCCACTACATTCAAGTTTAATCAATATGATTAGACAGCACTACATTCAAGTTTAATCAATATGATTAGACAGCACTATATTCAAGTTTAATCAATATGATTACAGATAGCACTATATTCAAGTTTAATCAATATGATTACAGACAGCACTACATTAAAGTTTAATCAATATGATTACAGACTCCACTACATTCAAGTTTAATCAATATGATTACAGCCAGCACTACATTCAAGTTTAATCAATATGATTACAGACAGCACTATATTCAAGTTTAATCAATATGATTAACAGACTCCACTACATTAAAGTTTAATCAATATGATTACAGACTCCACTACATTCAAGTTTAATCAATATGATTACAGACTCCACTACATTCAAGTTTAATCAATATGATTACAGACAGCACTACATTAAAGTTTAATCAATATGATTAGACAGCACTATATTCAAGTTTAATCAATATGATTAGACTCCACTACATTCAAGTTTAATCAATATGATTACAGACAGCACTACATTAAAGTTTAATCAATATGATAACAGACTCCACTACATTCAAGTTTAATCAATATGATTACAGACAGCACTACATTAAAGTTTAATCAATATGATTAGACAGCACTACATTCAAGTTTAATCAATATGATTAGACAGCACTACATTCAAGTTTAATCAAAATGATTACAGACAGCAATACATTCAAGTTTAATCAATATGATTACAGACTCCACTACATTCAAGTTTAATCAATAAGATAACAGACTCCACTACATTCAAGTTTAATCAAAATGATTAGACAGCACTACATTCAAGTTTAATCAAAATGATTACAGACAGCACTACATTCAAGTTTAATCAATATGATTACAGACAGCACTACATTCAAGTTTAATCAATATGATTACAGACAGCACTACATTCAAGTTTAATCAATATGATTAGACAGCACTATATTCAAGTTTAATCAATATGATTACAGACTCCACTACATTCAAGTTTAATCAATATGATTAGACAGCACTACATTCAAGTTTAATCAATATGATTAGACAGCACTACATTCAAGTTTAATCAATATGATTACAGACAGCACTACATTCAAGTTTAATCAATATGATTAGACAGCACTACATTCAAGTTTAATCAATATGATTACAGACAGCACTACATTCAAGTTTAATCAATATGATTACAGACAGCACTACATTCAAGTATAATCAATATGATTAGACAGCACTACATTCAAGTTTAATCAATATGATTACAGACTCCACTACATTCAAGTTTAATCAATATGATTAGACAGCACTACATTCAAGTTTAATCAATATGATTAGACAGCATTACATTCAAGTTTAATCAATATGATTACAGACAGCACTACATTAAAGTTTAATCAATATGATTACAGACAGCACTATATTCAAGTTTAATCAATATGATAACAGACTCCACTACATTAAAGTTTAATCAATATGATTACAGACTCCACTACATTCAAGTTTAATCAATATGATTACAGACTCCACTACATTCAAGTTTAATCAATATGATTACAGACAGCACTACATTAAAGTTTAATCAATATGATTAGACAGCACTATATTCAAGTTTAATCAATATGATTAGACTCCACTACATTCAAGTTTAATCAATATGATTACAGACAGCACTACATTAAAGTTTAATCAATATGATAACAGACTCCACTACATTCAAGTTTAATCAATATGATTACAGACAGCACTACATTAAAGTTTAATCAATATGATTAGACAGCACTACATTCAAGTTTAATCAATATGATTAGACAGCACTACATTCAAGTTTAATCAATATGATTACAGACAGCAATACATTCAAGTTTAATCAATATGATTACAGACTCCACTACATTCAAGTTTAATCAATAAGATAACAGACTCCACTACATTCAAGTTTAATCAAAATGATTAGACAGCACTACATTCAAGTTTAATCAAAATGATTACAGACAGCACTACATTCAAGTTTAATCAATATGATTACAGACAGCACTACATTCAAGTTTAATCAATATGATTACAGACAGCACTACATTCAAGTTTAATCAATATGATTAGACAGCACTATATTCAAGTTTAATCAATATGATTACAGACTCCACTACATTCAAGTTTAATCAATATGATTAGACAGCACTACATTCAAGTTTAATCAATATGATTAGACAGCACTACATTCAAGTTTAATCAATATGATTACAGACAGCACTACATTCAAGTTTAATCAATATGATTAGACAGCACTACATTCAAGTTTAATCAATATGATTACAGACAGCACTACATTCAAGTTTAATCAATATGATTACAGACAGCACTACATTCAAGTATAATCAATATGATTAGACAGCACTATATTCAAGTTTAATCAATATGATTACAGACTCCACTACATTCAAGTTTAATCAATATGATTAGACAGCACTACATTCAAGTTTAATCAATATGATTAGACAGCATTACATTCAAGTTTAATCAATATGATTACAGACAGCACTACATTAAAGTTTAATCAACATGATTACAGGCTCCACTACATTAAAGTTTAATCAATATGATTACAGACTCCACTACATTAAAGTTTAATCAATATGATTACAGACTCCACTACATTCAAGTTTAATCAATATGATTACAGACTCCACTACATTAAAGTTTAATCAATATGATTAGACAGCACTATATTCAAGTTTAATCAATATGATTACAGACTCCACTACATTCAAGTTTAATCAATATGATTAGACAGCACTACATTCAAGTTTAATCAATATGATTAGACAGCACTATATTCAAGTTTAATCAATATGATTACAGACTCCACTACATTCAAGTTTAATCAATATGATTACAGACAGCACTACATTAAAGTTTAATCAATATGATTACAGACAGCACTATATTCAAGTTTAATCAATATGATTAGACTCCACTACATTCAAGTTTAATCAATATGATTACAGACAGCACTACATTAAAGTTTAATCAATATGATTACAGATAGCACTATATTCAAGTTTAATCAATATGATTAGACAGCATTACATTAAAGTTTAATCAATATGATTACAGACTCCACTACATTAAAGTTTAATCAATATGATTACAGGCTCCACTACATTAAAGTTTAATCAATATGATTACAGACTCCACTACATTCAAGTTTAATCAATATGATTACAGACAGCACTACATTAAAGTTTAATCAATATGATTACAGATAGCACTATATTCAAGTTTAATCAATATGATTAGACTCCACTACATTCAAGTTTAATCAATATGATTACAGACAATACTACATTAAAGTTTAATCAATATGATAACAGACTCCACTACATTCAAGTTTAATCAATATGATTACAGACAGCACTACATTAAAGTTTAATCAATATGATTACAGACTCCACTACATTAAAGTTTAATCAATATGATTACAGACTCCACTACATTCAAGTTTAATCAATATGATTACAGACTCCACTACATTAAAGTTAGTACTCATGTTGGCTGGGCTCCCTGCCTGTGCCATCAAACCCTACAACTCATCCAGAACGCCGCAGCCCGTCTGGTGTTCAACCTTCCCAAGTTCTCTCTCCGTCACCCCGCTCCTCTCCGCTCTCTCCACTGGCTTCCAGTTGAAGCTGCATCCGCTACAAGACCATGGTGCTTGCCTACGGAGCTGTGAGGGGAACGGCACCGCATACCTCCAGGCTCTGATCAGGCCCTACACCCAAACAAGGGCACTGCGTTCATCCACCTCTGGCCTGCTCGCCTCCCTACCACTGAGGAAGTACAGTTCCCGCTCAGCCCAGTCAAAATGGTCGGCTGCTCTGGCCCCCTGGATGGTGGAACAAACTCCCTCACGGCTGGACAGCGGAGTCAATCACCACCTTCCGGAGACACCTGAAACCCCACCTCTTCAAGGAATACCTAGGATAGGATGGTAATCCTTCTACCCCCCCTCCCCCTTAATGATTTAGATGCACTATTGTAAAGTGGCTGTTCCACTGGATGTCAGAAGGTGAATTCACCAATTTGTAAGTCGCTCTGGATAAGAGCGTCTGCTAAATGACTTAAATGTAAATGTAATGTAAATGTAAAAGTTTAATCAATATGATTACAGACTCCACTACATTAAAGTTTAATCAATATGATTACAGACTCCACTACATTAAAGTTTAATCAATAGTCCCAATATACTCTGAAGGTACAAAACATTAGGAACACCTTCCTAATATTGAGTTGCACCCTTTTTGCTTTCAGAATAGCGGTGCATGGACTCTACGGGGTGTCCAGCGCTCCACAGGGATGCTGGACCATGTTGACTCTACGGGGTGTACAGGGCTCCACAGGGATGCTGGACCATGTTGACTCTACGGGGTGTCCAGCGCTCCACAGGGATGCTGGACCATGTTGACTCTGAGGTGTCCAGCGCTCCACAGGGATGCTGGACCATGTTGACTCTACGGGGTGTCCAGCGCTCCACAGGGATGCTGGACCATGTTGACTCTACGGGGTGTCCAGCGCTCCACAGGGATGCTGGACCATGTTGACTCTACGGGGTGTCCAGCGCTCCACAGGGATGCTGGACCATGTTGACTCTACGGGGTGTCCAGCGCTCCACATGGTTGCTGGCCCATGTTGACTCTACGGGGTGTCCAGCGCTCCACATGGTTGCTGGTCCATGTTGACTCAATGCTTCCCACAGTTGTGTCAAGTTGGCTGGATGTCCTTTGGGTGGTAGACCATTCTTGATACACACAGGAAACTGTTGAGTGTGAAAAATCCAATAGTGTTGCAGTTCTTGACACACACAAACCGTGCACCTGGCACCTACTACCATACCCTGTTCAAAAGGCACTGAAATATTTTATCTTGCTATTCACCCTCTGAATGACACACAATCCGTGTCTAATTGTCTCAAGGCTTAAAAATCCTTCTTTAACCCGTCTCCTCCCTTCATCTACACTGAAGTGGATTTAACAAGTGACATCAATAAGGGATCATAGCTTCCACCTGGATTCACCTGGTCGGTCTGTCATGGAAAGAGCAGGTGTTCCTAATGTTTTGTGCACTCAGTGTATGTGTGTGGCTGGATGATTCACGTAATGGTAGTCTCTACAAGGTCTGTGAATAAAGGCTAATGAAATGTTTGGTATAACTCATGGGTTTAACGCGCCATGTAATGGTTGTTAGCAGTTCTGTGTCTGCCTGGCTTGAATGTCTTGGAGAAGGTGGTCTGGCTGGCGGTCTGGCTGGATGGCTGGCTGGCGGTCTGGCTGGTTGGATGGCTGGCTGGTTGGTTGGCTGGATGGCTGGGGTCTGGCTGGCTGTTTGATTGGTGGGCTGGATGGTTGGCTGGTTGGTTGGCTGGCTGGTTGGCTGGATGGCTGGTTGGCTGGATGGCTGGTTGGCTGGCTGGTTGGTTGGTTGGCTGGATGGCTGGTTGGCTGGCTGGATGGTTGGTGGGCTGGATGGCAGGGCTGGATGGTGGGCTGAATGGCTGGCTGGATGGTGGGCTGGATGGTGGGCTGGTTGGTGGGCTGTATGGTGGGCTGAATGGCTGGCTGGATGGTGGTCTGGATGGCGGGCTGGATGGTGGGCTGTATGGTGGGCTGGATGGTGGGCTGGATGGTGGGCTGTATGGTGGGCTGGATGGTGGGCTGGATGGTGGGCTGGATGGTGGGCTGGATGGTGGGCTGGATGGTGGGCTGTATGGTGGGCTGGATGGTGGGCTGGATGGCGGGCTGGATGGTGGGCTGGATGGTGGGCTGGTTGGTGGGCTGGATGGTGGGCTGTATGGTGGGCTGGATGGTGGGCTGGATGGCGGGCTGGATGGTGGGCTGGATGGTGGGCTGGATGGCTGGTTGGTGGTCTGGCTGGTGGGCTGGATGGCTGGTTGGTGGGCTGGTCTGGTACCCCAGGTATTTCTGTATTTAACACTAATGTGAGAGTGTTTTCAGTAACAGTGGAGCTGCAGCTGGCTGGATTCCTGTGGTGGACTGGGGAGGGAGTGGGTGGGGGAAGGAGGGTGGGGGAGGACAACTGTTGACTCCATACAGTTGTTAATTTTAAAGCTCTATGGCTTATCTCCTCTCCTGTACACCTTGGAAACCACACTCATCTGCTGGAGCCATCCAGACAGACCAGGGGCAAGGTAGGGCCAGGGCAGGGCCAGCTGGAGCCAGGCAGGTCGGGCCAGGGAGCAGGGGGAGGGGAGGTAGAGCAAGGGCAGGGGGGAGGGAGGTAGGACCAGGGCAGGGGGAGGGAGGTAGAGTCAGCTGGAGCCAGGCAGGTCGGACCAGGGCAGGGGGAGGGGAGGTAGGGTCAGCTGGAGCCAGGCAGGTAGGGCCAGGGCAGGGGGAGGGGAGGTAGGGCCAGCTGGAGCCAGGCAGGTCGGGCCAGGGCAGGGGGAGGGGAGGTAGGGCCAGGCCAGGGGGAGGGGAGGTAGGGTCAGCTGGAGCCAGGCAGGTCGGGCCAGGGCAGGGGGAGGGGGAGGTGGGCCAGGCCAGGGGGGGGAGGTAGGGTCAGGTGGAGCCAGGCAGGTCGGGCCAGGGCAGGGGGAGGGGGAGGGCAGGTAGGGCCAGCTGGAGCCAGGCAGGTCGGGCCAGGGCAGGGGAGGTAGGGCCAGGGCAGGGGAGGGGAGGAGGGCCAGGGCAGGGGATGGGAGGAGGGCCAGGCCAGGGGAGGTAGGGCCAGCTGGAGCCGGGCAGGTCTGGCCAGGGGGAGGGGAGGTAGGGCCAGCTGGAGCCAGGGCAGGTCTGGCCAGGGGGAGGAGAGGTAAGGCCAGCTGGAGCCAGGCAGGTTTGGCCAGGGGGGGGAGGTAGGGCCAGCTGGAGCCAGGCAGGTCTGGCCAGGGGGAGGGGAGGTAGGGCCAGCTGGAGCCAGGGGAGGGGAGGTAGGGCCAGCTGGAGCCAGGGGGAGGGGGGGGAGGGAGGGGAGGTAGGGCCAGCTGGAGCCAGGGGGAGGGGAGGTAGGGCCAGCTGGAGCCAGGGGGAGGGGAGGTAGGGCCAGCTGGAGCCAGGTGGAGGGGAGGTAGGGCCAGCTGGAGCCAGGGGGAGGGGAGGTAGGGCCAGCTGGAGCCAGGTGGAGGGGAGGTAGGGCCAGCTGGAGCCAGGGGGAGGGGAGGTAGGGCCAGCTGGAGCCAGGGGGAGGGGAGGTAGGGCCAGCTGGAGCCAGGTGGAGGGGGAGGTAGGGCCAGCTGGAGCCAGGTGGAGGGGAGGTAGGGCCAGCTGGAGCCAGGTGGAGGGGGAGGTAGGGCCAGCTGGAGCCAGGGGGAGGGGAGGTAGGGCCAGCTGGAGCCAGGGGGAGGGGAGGTAGGGCCAGCTGGAGCCAGGTGGAGGGGAGGTAGGGCCAGCTGGAGCCAGGGGAGGGGGAGGTAGGGCCAGCTGGAGCCAGGGGAGGGGAGGTAGGGCCAGCTGGAGCCAGGGGAGGGGAGGTAGGGCCAGCTGGAGCCAGGGGAGGGGGGAGGTAGGGCCAGCTGGAGCCAGGGGGAGGGAGGTAGGGCCAGCTGGAGCCAGGTGGAGGGGAGGTAGGGCCAGCTGGAGCCAGGGGGAGGGGAGGTAGGCCAGCTGGAGCCAGGTGGAGGGGAGGTAGGGCCAGCTGGAGCCAGGGGGAGGGGAGGTAGGCCAGCTGGAGCCAGGGGGAGGGGAGGTAGGGCCAGCTGGAGCCAGGGGGAGGGGAGGTAGGGCCAGCTGGAGCCAGGGGAGGGGAGGTAGGGCCAGCTGGAGCCAGGGGGAGGGAGGTAGGGCCAGCTGGAGCCAGGGGAGGGGAGGTAGGCCAGCTGGAGCCAGGGGGAGGGGAGGTAGGGCCAGCTGGAGCCAGGGGGGGAGGTAGGGCCAGCTGGAGCCAGGGGAGGGGAGGGGCCAGCTGGAGCCAGGGGGAGGAGGTCACAGGGCCAGCTGGAGCCAGGGGAGGGAGGTAGGGCCAGCTGGAGCCAGGGGATGGAGGTAGGGCCAGCTGGAGCCAGGGGGAGGGGAGGTAGGGCCAGCTGGAGCCAGGGGGAGGGGAGGGCCAGCTGGAGCCAGGGGAGGGGAGGTGGTCAGCTGGAGCCAGGGGGATGGGAGGTAGGGCCAGCTGATGTTATTGCCACCCCAGTCAGGCTGAGGCTTATTATGACTGTGGCCTTGCTGGGGATTGAAGACATGGATTAGTGCTGATGACACCAGTGACCGGGACGGAAGGACAGGGCCTGGCTGATTGGCCATACACGGATAGAGCCTAGCCTACTGGATGGAAGGATTAGGCCTCTGTCCTATGGGATGGCAGCAAGAAACCAACCTGATCCCCTTCTGTTAGGCAGCTAACCCAAATCAGATGTTATTGGTCACATACACATGGTTAGTAGATGTTATTGGTCACATACACATGGTTAGTAGATGTTATTGGTCACATACACATGGTCAGCAGATGTTATTGGTCACATACACATGGTTAGTAGATGTTATTGGTCACATGGTCACATGGTTAGCAGATGTTATTGGTCACATACACATGGTCAGCAGATGTTATTGGTCACATACACATGGTCAGCAGATGTTAATGGTCACATACACATGGTTAGCAGATGTTATTGGTCACATAGACATGGTTAGCAGATGTAATTGGTCACATACACATGGTTAGCAGATGTTATTGGTCACATACACTGGTCAGGAGATGTTATTGGTCACATACACATGGCTAGCAGATGTTATTGGTCACATAGACATGGTTAGCAGATGTTATTGGTCACATACACTGGTCAGGAGATGTTATTGGTCACATAGACATGGTTAGCGGATGTTATTGGTCACATACACATGGTCAGCAGATGTTATTGGTCACATACACATGGTTAGCAGATGTTATTGGTCACATACACATGGTCAGCAGATGTTATTGGTCACATACACATGGTCAGCAGATGTTAATGGTCACATACACATGGTTAGCAGATGTTAATGGTCACATGGTCAGCAGATGTTATTGGTCACATACACATGGTTAGCAGATGTTAATGGTCACATGGTTAGCAGATGTTATTGGTCACATACACATGGTCAGCAGATGTTATTGGTCACATACACATGGTCAGCAGATGTTAATGGTCACATACACATGGTTAGCAGATGTTAATGGTCACATGGTCAGCAGATGTTATTGGTCACATACACATGGTTAGCAGATGTTAATGGTCACATGGTTAGCAGATGTTATTGGTCACATACACATGGTTAGCAGATGTTAATGGTCACATGGTTAGCAGATGTTATTGGTCACATACACATGGTTAGCAGATGTTAATGGTCAAAAAGACATGGTCAGCAGATGTTATTGGTCACATACACATGGTTAGCAGATGTTAATGGTCACATAGACATGGTTAGCAGATGTTATTGGTCACATACACATGGTTAGCAGATGTTAATGGTCACATAGACATGGTTAGCAGATGTTATTGGTCACATGGTCAGCAGATGTTATTGGTCACATACACATGGTTAGCAGATGTTAATGGTCACATGGTTAGCAGATGATATTGGTCACATGCACATGGTTAGCAGATGTTATTGGTCACATAGACATGGTCAGCAGATGTTATTGGTCACATACACATGGTTAGCAGATGTTATTGGTCACATGGTCAGCAGATGTTATTGGTCACATACACATGGTTAGCAGATGTTATTGGTCACATACACATGGTTAGTAGATGTTAATGGTCACATGGTTAGCAGATGTTATTGGTCACTTACACATGGTTAGCAGATGTTATTGGTCACATACACATGGTTAGCAGATGTTAATGGTCACATGGTCAGCAGATGTTATTGGTCACATACACATGGTTAGCAGATGTTATTGGTGACATAGACATGGTCAGCAGATGTTATTGGTCACATACACATGGTTAGCAGATGTTAATGGTTAGCTGATGTTATTGGTCACATGGTTAGCAGATGTTATTGGTCACGTACACATGGTTAGCAGATGTTAATGGTCACATGGTTAGCAGATGTTAATGGTCACATGGTTAGCAGATGTTAATGGTCACATGGTTAGCAGATGTTATTGGTCACATACACATGGATAGTAGATGTTATTGATCACATACACATGGTTAGCAGATGTTATTGGTCACATACACATGATCAGCAGATGTTATTGGTCACATGGTCAGCAGATGTTATTGGTCACATAGACATGGTTAGCAGATGTTATTGGTCACATACACATGGTTCGTAGATGTTATTGGTCACATGGTTAGCAGATGTTATTGGTCACATACACATGGTTAGCAGATGTTTTTGGTCACATACACATGGTTAGCAGATGTTATTGGTCACATACACATGGTTAGCAGATGTTATTGGTCACATAGACATGGTTAGCAGATGTTATTGGTCACATGGTTAGCAGATGTTATGGTGAGTGTAGTGAAATGCTTCTAGATCAGCAGTATCTAACATGTCATATCTAACAATTCCACTACAAATCCTAATATCTAACGATTCCACTACAAAACCTAATATCTAACGATTCCACAACAAAACCTAATATATAACAATTCCACAACAAAACCTAATATCTAACAATTCCACAACAAAACCTAATATATAACAATTCCACAACAAAACCTAATATCTAACAATTCCACAACAAAACCTAATATCTAACAATTCCAGCAAATGTTAATATCTAACAATTCCACAACAAAACCTAATATCTAACAATTCCACAACAAAACCTAATATCTAACAGTTCACAACAAAACCTAATATCTAACAATCACAACAAAACCTAATATCTAACAATTCCACAACAAAACCTAATATCTAACAGTTCCACAACAAAACCTAATATCTAACAATTCACATACAAAACCTAATATCTAACAATTCCACACAAAACCTAGCATATCTAACAATTCACAACAAAACCTAATGTCTAACAGTTCACACAACAAAACCTAATATCTAACAATTCCACAACAAAACCTAATATCTAACAGTTCCACAACAAAACCTAATATCTAACAATTCCACAACAAAACCTAATATCTAACAATTCCACAAAACCTAATATCTAACAAACAAAACCTAATATCTAACAATTCCACAACAAAACCTAATATCTAACAATTCCACAGCAAAACCTAATATATAACAATTCCACAACAAAACCTAATATCTAACAATTCCACAACAAAACCTAATATCTAACAATTTCACAACAAAACCTAATATCTAACAATTCCACAACAAAACCTAATATCTAACAATTCCACAACAAACCTAATATCTAACAATTCCACAACAAAACCTAATATCTAACAATTCCACAACAAAACCTAATATCTAACAATTCCACAACAAAACCTAATATCTAACAATTCCACAACAAAACCTAATATCTAACAATTCCAACAAAACCTAATATCTAACAATTCCACAACAAAACCTAATATCTAACAATTCCACAACAAACCTAATATCTAACAATTCCACAACAAAACCTAATATCTAACAATTCCACAACAAAACCTAATATCTAACAATTCCACAACAAAACCTAATATCTAACAATTCCACAACAAAACCTAATATCTAACAATTCCACAACAAAACCTAATATCTAACAATTCCACAACAAAACCTAATATCTAACAATTTCCACAACAAAACCTAATATCTAACAATTCCACAACAAAACCTAATATCTAACAATTCCACAACAAAACCTAATATATAACAATTCCACAACAAAACCTAATATCTAACAATTCACAACAAAACCTAATATCTAACAATTCCACAACAAAACCTAATATCTAACAATTCCACAACAAAACCTAATATCTAACAATTCCACAACAAAACCTAATATCTAACAATTCCACAACAAAACCTAATATCTAACAATTCCACAACAAAACCTAATATATAACAATTCCACAACAAAACCTAATATATAACAATTCCACAACAAAACCTAATATCTAACAATTCCACAACAAAACCTAATATATAACAATTCCACAACAAAACCTAATATCTAACAATTCCACAACAAAACCTAATATCTAACAATTCCACTACAAAACCTAATATCTAACAATTCCACTACAAAACCTAATATCTAACAATTCCACAACAAAACCTAATATCTAACAATTCCACAACAAAACCTAATATCTAACAATTCCACAACAAAACCTAATATATAACAATTTCACAACAAAACCTAATATCTAACAATTCCACAACAAAACCTAATATATAACAATTCCACAACAAAACCTAATATATAACAATTCCACAACAAAACCTAATATCTAACAATTCCACAACAAAACCTAATATCTAACAATTCCACAACAAAACCTAATATCTAACAATTCCACAACAAAACCTAATATCTAACAATTCCACAACAAAACCTAATATATAACAGGAATGGGATTTTTGTTTCATGATTTTATCTTTATGTAACATAACATTATTTTATTTATTTATTTAACTAGGCAAGTCAGTTAAGAACAAATTCTTATTTTCAATGATGGATTAGATTCTCTGTCAGGCACCTGGCTGAAGCAACCTGAAGCTTTCTGAATCATGGTTATATAGGCAGACATAGGGACTTTTTGTCCTTTACCTTTATTTAACCAGGCAAGTCAGTTAAGAACAAATTCTTATTTGTCAGGCAGCTAGGAACAGTGGGTTAACTGCCTGTCAGGGACAGAACTAAACCATTTGTACCTTTCTGTCAGGCATTTAAACTTGCAATCTTCTGTTACTAGTTCAGCTAAACCACTAGGCTACCCTGTCAGCCCCAGTTGAATATATAAGTATAAACTATATGGATGAGCAGAGACAGGCAGCTAAACCATGCAATAGATAGTAAAGAATTGATGATTGTCAGGCAGTGAACAGGAAGTGGCTCGGGTGGTTGTTGTCCTTCATGATCTTTATGACTTTACTGTAACATCGGGTGGTGTAGGTGTCCTGGAGGGCAAACCATGTAGTTTTCCCCAGGTGATGCGTTGTCAGGCAGCTAAACCTCACTCTTTCTCTGGAGCTAAACCTTGTCGTCTTTCTGTCAGGCAGCTAAACCATGTCGTCTTTCTGTCAGGCAGCTAAACCATGTCGTCTTTCTGTCAGGCAGCTAAACCATGTCGTCTTTCTGTCAGGCAGCTAAACCATGTCGTCTTTCTGTCAGGCAGCTAAACCATGTCGTCTTTCTGTCAGGCAGCTAAACCATGTCGTCTTTCTGTCAGGCAGCTAAACCATGTCGTCTTTCTGTCAGGCAGCTAAACCATGTCGTCTTTCTGTCAGGCAGCTAAACCATGTCGTCTTTCTGTCAGGCAGCTAAACCATGTCGTCTTTCTGTCAGGCAGCTAAACCATGTAGTCTTTCTGTCAGGCAGCTAAACCATGTCGTCTTTCTGTCAGGCAGCTAAACCATGTCGTCTTTCTGTCAGGCAGCTAAACCATGTCGTCTTTCTGTCAGGCAGCTAAACCATGTCGTCTTTCTGTCAGGCAGCTAAACCATGTCGTCTTTCTGTCAGGCAGCTAAACCATGTCGTCTTTCTGTCAGGCAGCTAAACCATGTCGTCTTTCTGTCAGGCAGCTAAACCATGTCGTCTTTCTGTCAGGCAGCTAAACCATGTCGTCTTTCTGTCAGGCAGCTAAACCATGTCGTCTTTCTGTCAGGCAGCTAAACCATGTCTTTATCAGCAGCTTTTGGTTACTACAGGATTCCATATGTGTTATTTCATAGTTTTGATGTCTTCACTTATTCTACAATGTAGAAAATAGTCAAAATAAAGAAAAACCCTTGAATGAGTAGGTGTGTCCAAACTTTTGGCTGATAGGTATTTTAATATGTACACTGTTCTTATACACGAAAAGCAAAACCCAATTATAAAAAACGTGACCTAATAACTGTCTGAAATGCTCTAGAGGCATCAATTCCTCCAATTTAAAGGGTATTGTAGATCACTCCTCACGTCAGGTGCACGGAAATTAAAGGCTGATTTATGGGCCTGGTCTGATTATAGAATCATCTGAGATCATTAGAAGAGAACTTGAAAACAACATGTAGTTGCCCCCGTATTAAACAGGAGTTAAATGATTTTATTAAACAAATTGACCAATAGCATTAATATAAATAATGAAAAGAGCCGGTTCTAGCATCGATCCCTGGGGAACACCCTTTACGTACGTCAAGACATTCGGACTCAGGACATCGTGATTGATGTCATGAGCTCAGGCCTCGGAGCTCAGGCCAGTGGAGGACAACTTGTTCAATGGAAAAAGCAGTATCAAACACGTTTGACAGATCCACAAACAGGAAGCACAACTCATTGTAGCATCTAAAGCACATGTCTGTCCCTCTAAGTCCTCTTCATGTTGACATGCTTCTGTCCTGCCCGTGAGACTCCTTCCCTGTGTATCCTCTCTCCTTCAAGTCTTGCTGCTTCTCAGTTCCTCTTCCCTTTGCCACCAGTCTGCCACTCCTGCCATCGTAGTTTCTCCCATCAATTTCAGGCACCTGGATGAAAAGGAAACAAATGGCACAGCTAAAGTTAGCAAATACCTTCTCAAGCTAAAATAACAGGCCTGCTGCTCAATGGGTAGTAACAGCCTCCCACCTCCTGCACTCTGTGAAAGGTGACGGCTTACAGACCTGCTGGTCTCCCTCCTCCCCTGTGTCTGGTGCTGGTCTCCCTCCTCCCCTGTGTCTGGTGCTGGTCTCCCTCCTCCCCTGTGTCTGGTGCTGGTCTCCCTCCTCCCCTGTGTCTGGTGCTGGTCTCCCTCCTCCCCTGTGTCTGGTGCTGGTCTCCCTCCTCCCCTGTGTCTGGTGCTGGCCTCCCTCCTCCCCTGTGTCTGGTGCTGGCCTCCCTCCCCCCTGTGTCTGTGGCTGGCCTCCCTCTCCCCTGTGTCTGGTGCTGGCCTCCCTCCCCTGTGACTGGTGTCTGGTGCTGGCCTCCCTCCCCTGTGACTGGTGTCTGGTGCTGGCCTCCTCCCCTGTGACTGGTGTCTGGTGCTGGCCTCCCTCCCCCTGTGACTGGTGTCTGGTGCTGGCCTCCTCCCCTGTGACTGGTGTCTGGTGCTGGCCTCCCTCCCCTGTGACTGGTGTCTGGTGCTGGCCTCCCTCCCCTGTGACTGGTGTCTGGTGCTGGCCTCCCTCCCCTGTGACTGGTGTCTGGTGCTGGCCTCCCTCCCCTGTGACTGGTGTCTGGTGCTGGCCTCCCTCCCCTGTGACTGGTGTCTGGTGCTGGCCTCCCTCCCCTGTGACTGGTGTCTGGTGCTGGCCTCCCTCCCCTGTGACTGGTGTCTGGTGCTGGCCTCCCTCCCCTGTGACTGGTGTCTGGTGCTGGCCTCCCTCCCCTGTGACTGGTGTCTGGTGCTGGCCTCCCTCCCGTGTGACTGGTGTCTGGTGCTGGCCTCCCTCCCGTGTGACTGGTGTCTGGTGCTGGCCTCCCTCCCCTGTGACTGGTGTCTGGTGCTGGCCTCCCTCCCCTGTGACTGGTGTCTGGTGCTGGCCTCCCTCCCCTGTGACTGGTGTCTGGTGCTGGTCTCCCTCCCCCCCTGGCCCTGAAGGCTGGGCTTGTCAGAGGAGATGTGTGGTGACAGGTTGAGCCCAGACTCATACAATGGTCCCTATGTTCAGTTCTTGCCAGCAGGGCAGGCCTGCTGCTGCCTGGGGGTGTGATTCAGTCCCTGCCAACCCCCCTCCCCCAGAGGCCTTTATAAACGTCAGTCCCTCACCTCCCTAACCTTACTCTATTTGCACACACTGTACATGGATATTTCTACTGTGTTATTGACTGTACGTTTGTTTATGTGTAACTCTGTGTTGTTTGTGCTGCACTGCTTTATCTTGGCCAGGTCACAGTTGTAAATAAGAACTTGTTCTCAACTGGCCTACCTGGTTAAATAAATGAGGAATAAATATATTTCCCTACCATTCCATTTCCCGTCAGAAGGACTCAGTAAAGCCTACATAGTAGTCTACCCTCTGACGTGCTGGAGGTGTGTTGTGATGATGTTAACCTGGTCAGTTATAGGTCTTACTGTGGTCCTAATGGGTCTACGGGTCTTACTGCAGTACTGTGAGGTCTACGGGTCTTACTGCAGTACTGTGAGGTCTACGGGTCTTACTGCAGTACTGTGAGGTCTACGGGTCTTACTGCAGTACTGTGAGGTCTACGGGTCTTACTGCAGTACTGTGAGGTCTACGGGTCTTACTGCAGTACTGTGAGGTCTACGGGTCTTACTGCAGTACTGTGAGGTCTACGGGTCTTACTGCAGTACTGTGAGGTCTACGGGTCTTACTGCAGTACTGTGAGGTCTACGGGTCTTACTGCAGTACTGTGAGGTCTACGGGTCTTACTGCAGTACTGTGAGGTCTACGGGTCTTACTGCAGTACTGTGAGGTCTTACTGCACGGGTCTTACTGCAGTACTGTGAGGTCTACGGGTCTTACTGCAGTACTGTGAGGTCTACGGGTCTTACTGCAGTACTGTGAGGTCTACGGGTCTTACTGCAGTACTGTGAGGTCTACGGGTCTTACTGCAGTACTGTGAGGTCTACGGGTCTTACTGCAGTACTGTGAGGTCTTACTGCACTGGGGTCTACGGTCTTACTGCAGTACTGTGAGGTCTACGGGTCTTACTGCAGTACTGTGAGGTCTACGGGTCTTACTGCAGTACTGTGAGGTCTACGGGTCTTACTGCAGTACTGTGAGGTCTACGGGTCTTACTGCAGTACTGTGAGGTCTACGGGTCTTACTGCAGTACTGTGAGGTCTACGGGTCTTACTGCAGTACTGTGAGGTCTACGGGTCTTACTGCAGTACTGTGAGGTCTACGGGTCTTACTGCAGTACTGTGAGGTCTACGGGTCTTACTGCAGTACTGTGAGGTCTACGGGTCTTACTGCAGTACTGTGAGGTCTACGGGTCTTACTGCAGTACTGTGAGGTCTACGGGTCTTACTGCAGTACTGTGAGGTCTACGGGTCTTACTGCAGTACTGTGAGGTCTACGGGTCTTACTGCAGTACTGTGAGGTCTACGGGTCTTACTGCAGTACTGTGAGGTCTACGGGTCTTACTGCAGTACTGTGAGGTCTACGGGTCTTACTGCAGTACTGTGAGGTCTATGGGTCTTACTGCAGTACTGTGAGGTCTATGGGTCTTACTGCAGTACTGTGAGGTCTATGGGTCTTACTGCAGTACTGTGAGGTCTATGGGTCTTACTGCAGTACTGTGAGGTCTATGGGTCTTACTGCAGTACTGTGAGGTCTATGGGTCTTACTGCAGTACTGTGAGGTCTATGGGTCTTACTGCAGTACTGTGAGGTCTATGGGTCTTACTGCAGTACTAGTGTGGTTCTACAATCCATTGATCTCATCCTGAGATGTTTCATGATGATCTCAGACTGAGGTGATATTTCTAATAATACTGGGCTGGACAAAGACACCGCAGAGCGGAGGGCACAACGTGGCTTGTTCAACCGGGTAATTCATGTGTGATAACAGATATGTGTGAGATATCAGACAGTCCTGTGGTTGTGTGTGGTTACTTCATAGTCTGTGGACTCCAGTGGTTAGTCAGGACTGAGATAAGACCTGACATGGAACAGAGTCCATTCCCTGACGACAGTGAAATAGGCCCACCGCCCACTACGGAGTTATGCATTGGCTTGGGACAGTGATCCCCAGGCATCTATTTCATTAATGCACACAGCTTTTTCACTAATAAAATGTTGAAAAGACTACATCACTATTTATTGTTACCAATATGACTATTAGAATAACACATTCAAGCAGCTGTTTCATGGTGATATCTTGGTGCTGTTAATCTACATTATAAGGCTGCATTAAGACAACGACGTATCAATGACCCAAGCCCAGCTCAGCCAATCCCTACCATTGTGACGCTGAGTTGTACATTTGCCTAAAGCATTATGACATTACACCAGGGGTGTTGGTAGACACAATGTACGTCACCTAATATATGTCCCTCTAACTGCCTAAAAGCCTCTGTTGATCCTACAGCTATTGTCTGCAGTAATCATGAGCCAATGAACAAGAGTTACACGGTTAACACTGAGGAGGTGTGTCCTATAGGAAGACCACTGTTAACACTGAGGTGGTGTGTCCTATAGGAAGACCACTGTTAACACTGAGGAGGTGTGTCCTATAAGAAGACCACTGTTAACACTGAGGTGGTGTGTCCCAGTAGGAAGACCACTGTTAACACTAAGGAGGTGTGTCCTATAGGAAGACCACTGTTAACACTGAGGTGGTGTGTCCTATAGGAAGACCACTGTTAACACTGAGGTGGTGTGTCCTATAGGAAGACCACTGTTAACACTGAGGTGGTGTGTCCCAGTAGGAAGACCACTGTTACCACTGAGGTGGTGTGTCCCAGTAGGAAGACCACTGAGGTGGTGTGTCCTAGTAGGAAGACCACTGTTTACACTGAGGTGGTGTGTCCTATAGGAAGACCACTGTTAACACTGAGGTGGTGTGTCCTATAGGAAGACCACTGTTAACACTGAGGTGGTGTGTCCCAGTAGGAAGACCACTGTTAACACTGAGGTGGTGTGTCCCAGTAGGAAGACCACTGAGGTGGTGTGTCCTATAGGAAGACCACTGTTAACACTGAGGTGGTGTGTCCCAGTAGGAAGACCACTGTTACCACTGAGGTGGTGTGTCCCAGTAGGAAGACCACTGTTAACACTGAGGTGGTGTGTCCCAGTAGGAAGACCACTGTTAACACTGAGGTGGTGTGTCCCAGTAGGAAGACCACTGTCAACACTGAGGTGGTGTGTCCTAGTAGGAAGACCACTGTTTACACTGAGGTGGTGTGTCCTATAGGAAGACCACTGTTAACACTGAGGTGGTGTGTCCTATAGGAAGACCACTGTTAACACTGAGGTGGTGTGTCCCAGTAGGAAGACCACTGTTAACACTGAGGTGGTGTGTCCTAGTAGGAAGACCACTGTTAACACTGAGGAGGTGTGTCCCAGTAGGAAGACCACTGTTAGCACTGAGGAGGTGTGTCCTAGTAGGAAGACCACTGTTAACACTGAGGTGGTGTGTCCTAGTAGGAAGACCACTGAGGAGGTGTGTCCTATAGGAAGACCACTGTTAACACTGAGGAGGTGTGTCCCAGTAGGAAGACCACTGTTAACACTGAGGAGGTGTGTCCCAGTAGGAAGACCACTGTTAACACTGAGGTGGTGTGTCCTAGTAGGAAGACCACTGTTAACACTGAGGTGGTGTGTCCTATAGGAAGACCACTGTTAACACTGAGGAGGTGTGTCCCAGTAGGAAGACCACTGTTAACACTGAGGAGGTGTGTCCCAGTAGGAAGACCACTGTTAACACTGAGGTGGTGTGTCCTATAGGAAGACCACTGTTAACACTAAGGAGGTGTGTCCTATAGGAAGACCACTGTTAACACTGAGGAGGTGTGTCCTATAGGAAGACCACTGTTAACACTGAGGTGGTGTGTCCTATAGGAAGACCACTGTTAACACTGAGGAGGTGTGTCCCAGTAGGAAGACCACTGTTAACACTGAGGTGGTGTGTCCTATAGGAAGACCACTGTTAACACTGAGGAGGTGTGTCCTATAGGAAGACCACTGTTAACACTGAGGTGGTGTGTCCTATAGGAAGACCACTGTTAACACTGAGGTGGTGTGTCCCAGTAGGAAGACCACTGTTAACACTGAGGAGGTGTGTCCCAGTAGGAAGACCACTGTTAACACTGAGGTGGTGTGTCCTAGTAGGAAGACCACTGTTAACACTGAGGAGGTGTGTCCCAGTAGGAAGACCACTGTTAACACTGAGGAGGTGTGTCCTAGTAGGAAGACCACTGTTAACACTGAGGTGGTGTGTCCTATAGGAAGACCACTGTTAACACTGAGGTGGTGTGTCCCAGTAGGAAGACCACTGAGGTGGTGTGTCCTATAGGAAGACCACTGTTAACACTGAGGAGGTGTGTCCTATAGGAAGACCACTGTTAACACTGAGGAGGTGTGTCCTATAGGAAGACCACTGTTAACACTGAGGAGGTGTGTCCTATAGGAATACCACTGTTAACACTGAGGTGGTGTGTCCTATAGGAAGACCACTGTTAACACTGAGGAGGTGTGTCCCAGTAGGAAGACCACTGTTAACACTGAGGAGGTGTGTCCTAGTAGGAAGACCACTGTTAACACTGAGGTGGTGTGTCCTATAGGAAGACCACTGTTAACACTGAGGTGGTGTGTCCTATAGGAAGACCACTGTTAACACTGAGGAGGTGTGTCCCAGTAGGAAGACCACTGTTAACACTGAGGAGGTGTGTCCCAGTAGGAAGACCACTGTTAACACTGAGGTGGTGTGTCCTAGTAGGAAGACCACTGATAACACTGAGGTGGTGTGTCCTAGTAGGAAGACCACTGTTAACACTGAGGTGGTGTGTCCTAGTAGGAAGACCACTGTTAACACTGAGGTGGTGTGTCCTAGTAGGAAGACCACTGTTACCACTGAGGTGGTGTGTCCCAGTAGGAAGACCACTGAGGTGGTGTGTCCTATAGGAAGACCACTGTTACCACTGAGGTGGTGTGTCCTATAGGAAGACCACTGTTACCACTGAGGTGGTGGGTCCCAGTAGGAAGACCACTGAGGTGGTGTGTCCTATAGGAAGACCACTGTTAACACTGAGGAGGTGTGTCCTATAGGAAGACCACTGTTAACACTGAGGAGGTGTGTCCTATAGGAAGACCACTGTTAACACTGAGGTGGTGTGTCCTATAGGAAGACCACTGTTAACACTGAGGGGGTGTGTCCTATAGGAAGACCACTGTTAACACTGAGGTGGTGTGTCCTATAGGAAGACCACTGTTAACACTGAGGTGGTGTGTCCTATAGGAAGACCACTGTTAACACTGAGGTGGTGTGTCCTATAGGAAGACCACTGTTAACACTGAGGGGGTGTGTCCCAGTAGGAAGACCACTGTTAACACTGAGGGGGTGTGTCCCAGTAGGAAGACCACTGTTAACACTGAGGTGGTGTGTCCCAGTAGGAAGACCACTGTTAACACTGAGGTGGTGTGTCCTATAGGAAGACCACTGTTAACACTGAGGAGGTGTGTCCCAGTAGGAAGACCACTGTTAACACTGAGGAGGTGTATCCCAGTAGGAAGACCACTGTTAACACTAAGGAGGTGTGTCCTATAGGAAGACCACTGTTAACACTGAGGTGGTGTGTCCTATAGGAAGACCACTGTTAACACTGAGGTGGTGTGTCCTATAGGAAGACCACTGTTAACACTGAGGAGGTGTGTCCCAGTAGGAAGACCACTGTTAACACTGAGGAGGTGTGTCCCAGTAGGAAGACCACTGTTAACACTGAGGAGGTGTGTCCTATAGGAAGACCACTGTTAACACTGAGGAGGTGTGTCCTATAGGAAGACCACTGTTAACACTGAGGTGGTGTGTCCTATAGGAAGACCACTGTTAACACTGAGGTGGTGTGTCCCAGTAGGAAGACCACTGTTAACACTGAGGAGGTGTGTCCCAGTAGGAAGACCACTGTTAACACTGAGGTGGTGTGTCCTAGTAGGAAGACCACTGTTAACACTGAGGTGGTGTGTCCTATAGGAAGACCACTGTTAACACTGAGGAGGTGTGTCCCAGTAGGAAGACCACTGTTAACACTGACGTGGTGTGTCCTAGTAGGAAGACCACTGTTAACACTGAGGTGGTGTGTCCTATAGGAAGACCACTGTTAACACTGAGGTGGTGTGTCCCAGTAGGAAGACCACTGAGGTGGTGTGTCCTATAGGAAGACCACTGTTAACACTGAGGTGGTGTGTCCTATAGGAAGACCACTGTTAACACTGAGGAGGTGTGTCCTATAGGAAGACCACTGTTAACACTGAGGAGGTGTGTCCTATAGGTTGACCACTGTTAACACTGAGGAGGTGTGTCCTATAGGAAGACCACTGTTAACACTGAGGTGGTGTGTCCTATAGGAAGACCACTGAGGTGGTGTGTCCTATAGGAAGACCACTGTTAACACTGAGGTGGTGTGTCCTATAGGAAGACCACTGTTAACACTGAGGTGGTGTGTCCCAGTAGGAAGACCACTGAGGTGGTGTGTCCTATAGGAAGACCACTGTTAACACTGAGGTGGTGTGTCCTATAGGAAGACCACTGTTAACACTGAGGAGGTGTGTCCTATAGGAAGATCACTGTTAACACTGAGGTGGTGTGTCCTATAGGAAGACCACTGTTAACACTGAGGAGGTGTGTCCTATAGGAAGATCACTGTTAACACTGAGGTGGTGTGTCCTATAGGAAGACCACTGTTAACACTGAGGAGGTGTGTCCTATAGGAAGATCACTGTTAACACTGAGGGGGTGTGTCCCAGTAGGAAGACCACTGTTAACACTGAGGGGGTGTGTCCCAGTAGGAAGACCACTGTTAACACTGAGGTGGTGTGTCCTATAGGAAGACCACTTTTAACACTGAGGTGGTGTGTCCTATAGGAAGACCACTGTTAACACTGAGGTGGTGTGTCCCAGTAGGAAGACCACTGTTAACACTGAGGTGGTGTGTCCTATAGGAAGACCACTGTTAACACTGAGGGGGTGTGTCCTATAGGAAGACCACTGTTAACACTGAGGAGGTGTGTCCCAGTAGGAAGACCACTGTTAACACTGAGGTGGTGTGTCCTATAGGAAGACCACTGTTAACACTGAGGTGGTGTGTCCCAGTAGGAAGACCACTGAGGTGGTGTGTCCTATAGGAAGACCACTGTTAACACTGAGGTGGTGTGTCCTATAGGAAGACCACTGTTAGCACTGAGGAGGTGTGTCCTAGTAGGAAGACCACTGTTAACACTGAGGTGGTGTGTCCTAGTAGGAAGACCACTGAGGAGGTGTGTCCTATAGGAAGACCACTGTTAACACTGAGGAGGTGTGTCCCAGTAGGAAGACCACTGTTAACACTGAGGAGGTGTGTCCCAGTAGGAAGACCACTGTTAACACTGAGGTGGTGTGTCCCAGTAGGAAGACCACTGTTAACACTGAGGTGGTGTGTCCTATAGGAAGACCACTGTTAACACTGAGGAGGTGTGTCCCAGTAGGAAGACCACTGTTAACACTGAGGTGGTGTGTCCCAGTAGGAAGACCACTGTTAACACTGAGGTGGTGTGTCCTATAGGAAGACCACTGTTAACACTAAGGAGGTGTGTCCTATAGGAAGACCACTGTTAACACTGAGGAGGTGTGTCCTATAGGAAGACCACTGTTAACACTGAGGTGGTGTGTCCTATAGGAAGACCACTCTTAACACTGAGGAGGTGTGTCCCAGTAGGAAGACCACTGTTAACACTGAGGAGGTGTGTCCTATAGGAAGACCACTGTTAACACTGAGGAGGTGTGTCCTATAGGAAGACCACTGTTAACACTGAGGTGGTGTGTCCTATAGGAAGACCACTGTTAACACTGAGGAGGTGTGTCCCAGTAGGAAGACCACTGTCAACACTGAGGAGGTGTGTCCTAGTAGGAAGACCACTGTTAACACTGAGGTGGTGTGTCCTATAGGAAGACCACTGTTAACACTGAGGAGGTGTGTCCCAGTAGGAAGACCACTGTTAACACTGAGGAGGTGTGTCCTAGTAGGAAGACCACTGTTAACACTGAGGTGGTGTGTCCTATAGGAAGACCACTGTTAACACTGAGGTGGTGTGTCCCAGTAGGAAGACCACTGAGGTGGTGTGTCCTATAGGAAGACCACTGTTAACACTGAGGTGGTGTGTCCTATAGGAAGACCACTGTTAACACTGAGGAGGTGTGTCCTATAGGAAGACCACTGTTAACACTGAGGTGGTGTGTCCTATAGGAAGACCACTGTTAACACTGAGGAGGTGTGTCCTATAGGAAGACCACTGTTATCACTGAGGTGGTGTGTCCTAGTAGGAAGACCACTGAGGTGGTGTGTCCTATAGGAAGACCACTGTTAACACTGAGGTGGTGTGTCCTATAGGAAGACCACTGTTAACACTGAGGTGGTGTGTCCCAGTAGGAAGACCACTGAGGTGGTGTGTCCTATAGGAAGACCACTGTTAACACTGAGGTGGTGTGTCCTATAGGAAGACCACTGTTAACACTGAGGAGGTGTGTCCTAGTAGGAAGACCACTGTTAACACTGAGGAGGTGTGTCCCAGTAGGAAGACCACTGAGGTGGTGTGTCCCAGTAGGAAGACCACTGTTAACACTGAGGAGGTGTGTCCTATAGGAAGACCACTGTTAACACTGAGGTGGTGTGTCCTATAGGAAGACCACTGTTAACACTGAGGAGGTGTGTCCTATAGGAAGACCACTGTTAACACTGAGGTGGTGTGTCCTATAGGAAGACCACTGTTAACACTGAGGTGGTGTGTCCTAGTAGGAAGACCACTGTTAACACTGAGGTGGTGTGTCCCAGATCGGAAGACCACTGTTAACACTGAGGTGGTGTGTCCTATAGGAAGACCACTGTTAACACTGAGGGTGTGTCCCAGTAGGAAGACCACTGTTAACACTGAGGGGGTGTGTCCCAGTAGGAAGACCACTGTTAACACTGAGGTGGTGTGTCCTATAGGAAGACCACTTTTAACACTGAGGTGGTGTGTCCTATAGGAAGACCACTGTTAACACTGAGGTGGTGTGTCCCAGTAGGAAGACCACTGTTAACACTGAGGTGGTGTGTCCTATAGGAAGACCACTGTTAACACTGAGGGGGTGTGTCCTATAGGAAGACCACTGTTAACACTGAGGAGGTGTGTCCCAGTAGGAAGACCACTGTTAACACTGAGGTGGTGTGTCTATAGGAAGACCACTGTTAACACTGAGGTGGTGTGTCCCAGCAGGAAGACCACTGTTAACACTGAGGGTGTGTCCTATAGGAAGACCACTGTTAACACTGAGGAGGTGTGTCCCAGTAGGAAGACCACTGTTAACACTGAGGTGGTGTGTCCTATAGGAAGACCACTGTTAACACTGAGGTGGTGTGTCCCAGCAGGAAGACCACTGTTAACACTGAGGTGGTGTGTCCTATAGGAAGACCACTGTTAACACTGAGGAGGTGTGTCCCAGTAGGAAGACCACTGTTAACACTGAGGGGGTGTGTCCTAGCAGGAAGACCACTGTTAACACTGAGGAGGTGTGTCCTATAGGAAGACCACTGTTAACACTGAGGAGGTGTGTCCTATAGGAAGACCACTGTGTGAATCTCATCCTGCATTAATAAAAGAATAACCTGAGTATGTCTGTCTGCCTCTGCTAAGCTTCCCAGTAAAGTAATAAAAGCAACCAAGCATCCCAGAAGTGTTAAAAATAGCCCGCAGTAATATATGTAGCTTAAGAAACAAGGTTCATGAAGTCAATAATGTTATAATGTTATATATATATAAGCTGCTATAGACCACCAAGTGATAACAGTCACTATCTAGATAATGTTAAATACTGTTGAAGTAATATGGCTACAGGTTCATCTGCCTCCCCTAAAGCCCATTCTGGTGGGAAGCTGCTAAAGACAGTCAGTATCTGGATAATGTTAAATACTGTTGAAGTAATATGGCTACAGGTTCATCTGCCTCACCTAAAGCCCATTCTGGTGGGAAGCTGCTATAGACCACCAAGTGCTAACAGTCAGTATCTGGATAACGTGTGTGAAAGGCTTGATAATGTATGTGATATCAACAGAGGTATATTTTCTGGATGATTTAAATATTGACTGGCTTTCATCAAGCTGCCCACTCAAGGAAAGCTTTAAAGTGTAAACAGCACAGGAATGAAATCAGCAACATGTATTGATGTATTGATCACATCTTTACTAATGCTGCAGAACTCGGCTCTAAAGCAGTATCCAGATCCATCAGATGAAGTGATCACAATATAGTAGCCATAACCAGGAAAACCACAGGCTGGGCCTAATGTAGTGTATAAGAGGTCAGGCTGGGCCTAATATAGTGTATAAGAGGTCAGGCTGGAACAAATATAGTGTATAAGAGGTCAGGCTGGGCCTAATATAGTATATAAGAGGTCAGGCTGGGCCTAATATAGTGTATAAGAGGTCAGGCTGGGCCTAATATAGTGTATAAGAGGTCAGGCTGGGCCTAATATAGAGTATAAGAGGTCAGGCTGGGCCGAATATAGTGTATAAGAGGTCAGGCTGGGCCGAATATAGTGTATAAGAGGTCAGGCTGGGCCGAATATAGTGTATAAGAGGTCAGGCTGGGCCTAATATAGTGTATAAGAGGTCAGGCTGGGCCTAATATAGTGTATAAAAGGTCAGGCTGGGCCGAATATAGTGTATAAGAGGTCAGGCTGGGCCGAATATAGTGTATAAGAGTTTGGCCTAGTGGTTGGAGCGTTGGACTAGTAACCGGAAGGTTGCGCAGTTCAAACCCCGAGCTGACAAGGTACAAATCTGTCGTTCTGCCCCTGAACAGGCAGTTAACCCACTGTTCCTCGGCCGTCATTGAAAATAAAATTTGTTCTTAACTGACTTGCCTAGTTAAATAAAAGGTAAAATAAAAATATATAAAAATTGCAAACTTACTGCAAATTGAGAAATCATGTGTCCGAAACTGAATAGAAAGGAGAAGAAATGACACTATGAAACAAAGATAAGTAAAAATTTGGAGCACCTTAAATTGAATCAGATGTCTCATTCATCACAAAACCCACTGATCTTTCCAACTACTTCAATGATTTTTTCATTGGCATGCCAGCAACAAACGCTGACACTGCACAAGTATAACTGAATATGAAAGATGAGCATTTTAATTTTTAGTTCCGTAAAGTGAATATGGAAGATGTGAACAAATGATTGTTGTCAAGCCTTCTGGAGAGCGTGTTCCCTCAGGCCTGGAGGAAGCGAAAGTCATTCCGCTACCTAAGAATAGTAAAGCCCCCTTTACTGGCTCAAATAACCGACCAATCAGCCTGTTACCAACCCTTAGTAAACTTCTGGGAAAAAAATGGTGTTTGACCAGATACAATGCTATATCACAATAAACAAATTGACAACATACTTTAATAATGCTTATAGGGAAGGACACTCAACAAGCTCAGTTACACAAATGACTGATGATTGGCTATGAAAAAATGTATGATGAAAAGATTGTGGGGTCTGTTTTTGTTAGAATTCTTGCGACTTTTGACATTATTGATCATAGTCTGTGTTGGAAAAACATTGGGCTTTACACCCCATGTTATAATGTGTTGTCATGTTGTGTTGTCATGTTGTGTTGCTACCATGCTGTGTTGTCATGTTGTGTTGCCACCATGCTGTGTTGTCATGTTGTGTTGCTACCATGCTATGTTGTCATGTTGTGTTGCTACCATGCTGTGTTGCCGCAATGCTGTGTTGTCATGTTGTGTTGCTACCATGCGGTGTTGTCATGTTGTGTTGCCACCATGCTGTGTTGTCATGTTGTGTTGCTACCATGCTGTGTTGTCATGTTGTGTTGCTACCATGCTGTGTTGTCATGTTGTGTTGCTACCATGCTGTGTTGTCATGTTGTGTTGCTACCATGCTATGTTGTCATGTTGTGTTGCTACCATGCTATG